>NC_052344.1:8352054-8394554 GCF_016432855.1 Salvelinus namaycush
CCATCTGCCTGATGTGGGGTGTGACTGATGTCTACCATTAAGGCCTCCTCGTCAGTCAGGGGTTAATGGTGCGTCACCACCAGGGGCCTGTAGTGTTCTGTTCTGCTGTGGCTTCACTGGCAGGTGCTAATCTCACACAGTTAAATGTGCACGAGCCCTCCCATTGAGACTTTAATGGTCCTTATATATACCCCCCCACCACACCTCCCTCCCCCTTCCCTCTTTCGACAAACAAGAACCACACAACTACGTCGTCAAGACAACATAGTGTATTGCGGTTTGAAAGGCGGTGAGGGGAGGCTGATTGCGAATGGCAGAGAGATTTGTCAAAACATGTCACATGTCACGGTCCATCACTGACCTCTGGCTACCGCTGTCATCATAGCCTGTGTCTCGATCACAATTCTCCCTGTTGCCATTCCTGTAAAATCCCCCCTCGGTTGAAATAATGGTCTTTATAATCACCTCCTGTGTTCTACAGTACCCGTGATCACGTGCAATCAGTGTCTGTCCTATGTGGAAGATTCCGCTATGTACTTGCAGGAAATTGTAAGTCACAAAATGCATTTCCTGATTTGTATAATGAAATAACACCCAGTCTAAGGTTCATATGTACAGTACACTAGCTCTGGTAAAGATCATCTTCCACAATGTATTTTCTGGGATTCATCCCCAGAAAGAAGGAGATGGTTAAATTTGCTACTTATCTTCCCACTGGTTGTTTGGATTTGACAACAGCTAATCTGGCCTTAACAACAAATGCTGTTTACAATCAAATAAAGCAACCTTATATTTGGGATATGATGGGGTACGATAATTGAAGCTCATGAGGCTGTTAGAAGTCATATTCTTCAAGAATCAATTGATAAATCCTGTATTAAAATGACAGTAAATATTGCAGATTGCACCTTTAACTAAAACATGATGTTGTGCTAGTCTAGACATGGGTTGACCATCAGCACTTGACTTGAAGAGGATAGTATGTCAACACTGATCATCATCCCCTGACAGTTTACGTTTCTATTGACCCAGTGTGTCTCCAAGATGTCATGGTCAATTCATTGAATCAACCCCTATATATTGAATACTGTATGAAAATAAAATCTAGGTTTTATGACACCTATTGCTCACACTGCAGTCACTGCCCTCCATGACCCGTGGCCATGTTGCTGTCCAAAGGCATTTCTCTGACTCTTTAGCGATCAATGGAGACCATATGGATATCCCTGGGACAACAGATGTGTGGTTAGCCGGTGTTGTAAACATGCCAATAACTTCAATGATGGAGGCTAAACAGCAGAGGTCGTTAGGAATCATTCGAAATATGTCAATAATTTTCCATTTAAAAGACCGGCCACGGTGCCAATAGTCAATGTGTTTCCACAGATCCATTTCAATGCACATTAATAATCCATGTGCAATCAAGACAATTTAGATGGCAAATAAGTGATTGTGATGCTTTTTCAATGGCCACGACTTTCAGTAGGGTTGTTCAGAGCCATACAGTATTCTGAATAAATGGCTCTGGGTTCGCTGAGTTCTGTCCCCACAGAAATATAATGGCTATGTGTGTAGCATAAGAAGGTATCAATAACATGTTACAATACAGTTACAATAGGGGGACAGCTGAAGCACATTCCCCACAATCCATTCAGGCGTAAAGGCGACCTCCACTTTCCAACCAGACAACATCGGTATCCAACCAGAATTCCGTTTCTACTGGAATTCCCAAAGGAGGGTATCATGCCATGTCCATCAGTACCACTCCTCTCCACTCCCTCACCCCACTCTCAGTTAGTAGGGTGTGCACCCGGAGTGGATGAACATTTCAATTTCAATTCCTTATGTTTAAAAAAAACATTTGACCAAGACAAATGATTCTTCATGTTCTGAATCGTTGTGTGGGGTCTATAACATATCATTAACGTTATATTCAGAAAGTCGGATTTCGTAACCTAATACATCCTATAATAAGCCCTGAGCTTTGTTTACATAGCAGTGGTAGGTTTCTCCTAACAACTTTTGAGGATTTTATGTGGTCGTCGTCATCAAAATTGTTTCTGCGGGTCGCAAAAAGCTAAATAAGCATGACACGAGCTGAATTAGATGTAAAAGGCTTTGAATATAAAAAGCGTGTTATACGCTCAGCGCTCAGGTGACATTTCACAGAGATACGCTTGTTTTTGTGAGAAAAAATAACAGGAATTTTAAATAAATATGAAAAGTGTATACTAAAATATGAATATACTACCTGTCATGTCTCAAAATCAATATCCATCTTACCTCTAGATTGGTTTATGTCCTGCGACTTTGAGAAGAAAGATGACGAGTTCAACAGGAAAGTGAGCCTGTCAGTTAGCCAGTAGCCTTAATTCTCACACTGAATCCAGCCTAGCTGACGAGATGCAATTTTCAAGATTCTTTTTACCACTTTTCTTTCTCTGGTGTCCATTGATTTAGTCACCCTAATTCTGGCCACCCTACCAGGCTAAAAACACCAATAACTTTTGAATGGATAATGATAGAGACATGACCATTGATTTTCTTAGAGGAGAATGTACACTATTGACATATTAGTTTACCCATTGGTCAAAGTATGCGTTTTTAATTGGACATCTCTGTTTGGCCCGGGCCTTGATTAGCGTGGTTCACCACCATGGAAAGGTTAGAGAGATACAAATGAATGTATCAAAAGACCCCGGAACAATGCTACATGTCACGCCATTATGGCTACCATCTCTCTCCTCATCTTCTGTGTGATGAAGCCGTTCCACAGTGTTGAGGGAGGGGGGGAAGGGTTGATTAGATAGGGAGGGGGGGAAGAGAGTGGGGAGGATGTGGTGTGTGCATGCATGAGAGAGAGAGAGAGACGGAGAGAGAGAGAGAGAGAGACGGAGAGAGAGAGAGAGAGAGAGAGAGAGAGAGACAGAGAGAGAGAGAGAGAGAGAGAGAGAGAGAGAGAGAGAGAGAGAGAGAGAGAGAGAGAGAGAGAGAGAGAGAGGGGGAGGGAGGGAGGGAGGGAGGGAGGGAGGGAGGGAGGGAGGGAGGGAGGGAGGGAAAGTGATAAAGATAGTGCACAGGAGGTTGGTGGCACCTCAGTTGGGGAGGACAGGCTTGTGGTAATGGCTGGAGCGGAATTGGTGGAATGATATCAAATTCATCAAGCACATGGCTTCCTTGTGTTTGATTCCATTCGCTCCATTCCAGCCATTCTTATGAGCTGTCCTCCCCTCAGCAGCCTTCACTGAGATAGAGGGAGGGTCTGAGGCCCCCCTCAGAGTCATTATTAATATGCCACAGTGTACTGGCTTTATAGGCTATATCTTCCCCCTAGAGACTACAGCTTAATGAGTCTTTGTATATACACACACCACCTATAGGGGACACTGCTGCCTTTCCCATCTATAAAATATTCAAAACATCCTCTGCTTTCCACACTGTAATGTATGGAAATGTTTCTCTCTTTTCTCAGTTTAAAAGGATTTGTTTATCTAAATTGCCAGAGGATAAAGTGCATCGTTTTTCAAAACGTTATCATTTATTTTTCACATGGCAATTGATGGGGGGGGGGGGTTAGTTGATTGGGGGATTGTCAGGGATCGCTGGGCCATCAATCATTAGAAAGTATCGCTCAATGACAACTGGAAGGTCTCTGTCACTTTCTGACTGGCTTGATTGATGTGTTTTCAAGAGTAGGAGAGCAGGCGAGGTGTCCAACTTTCCCTGTTTCTGACGTACGGCAAAATGCCAGATCACACATCAGCTCTGGAAGTAATACGCTTTGAAATATGACAATATGTATCAAAAGAAGCGTGTTCCTTTTTCATAATCAACTGACAATCGACTCTGGACAAGGAGAAAGTGGCATCTGATTTGGACAGGCCTCTTTAAGGTTGAATGTCAAATTTAAGACGTCAGTAAATTGAATTTAGAAAACAACGTTTTCACCAAAGTTTGATACTGTACAAAGGTTATGTTTCAACTTACCAGGCTATGTTATCATGTGGTTTGTTTCCTTTGTCTTCCTCATCTGTGTGGTGTAGACAGCCATAACGCTCCACCATGCTTCTACATCTGAAATGCTGCTGTTTGGGTTCTAGGCTGGGTTTCTGTACAGCACTTTGTGACAACTGCTGATGTAAAACGGGCTTTATAAATACATTTGATTGATTGATTGATTGATAGCATGATTTTTGTAGGGGGTGTGGCTGGAGGGTGCGTGGCTGGTTGACGGCCACCTCCATCAATCAGACGATTTGCGTCAGCGATGTCCCATAGTTAGCTGTGGCTAGAAGTAGCTCCTTTAAGACGCTCTAGGATCAGCCGATACTGTGGGGAAAAAGGCCTCCGTGTCATACCTGCAAGTAAGCATTTAGTTGAATAGTATCCTGTACATACGACTAATACCATTGTGTATCCTGTACATACGACTAATACCATGTGTATCCTGTTCATACGACGAATACCATGTGTATCCTGTACATACGACGAATACCATTGTGTATCCTGTACATACGACTAATACCATGTGTATCCTGTATATACGACTAATACCATGTGTATCCTGTTCATACGACTAATACCATGTGTATCCTGTACATACGACTAATACCATTGTGTATCCTGTACATACGACTAATACCATGTGTATCCTGTTCATACGACTAATACCATGTGTATCCTGTACATACGACTAATACCATGTGTATCCTGTTCATACGACTAATACCATTGTGTATCCTGTTCATACGACTAATACCATGTGTATCCTGTACATACGACTAATACCATGTGTATCCTGTTCATACGACTAATACCATGTGTATCCTGTACATACGACTAATACCATGTGTATCCTGTTCATACGACTAATACCATGTGTATCCTGTACATATGACGAATACCATTGTGTATCCTGTACATACGACTAATACCATGTGCATCCTGTACATACGACTAATACCATGTGTATCCTGTTCATACGACTAATACCATTGTGTATCCTGTACATACGACTAATACCATTGTGTATCCTGTACATACGACTAATACCATGTGTATCCTGTACATATGACGAATACCATTGTGTATCCTGTACATACGACTAATACCATGTGCATCCTGTATATACGACTAATACCATGTGTATCCTGTTCATACGACTAATACCATGTGTATCCTGTTCATACGACTAATACCATGTGTATCCTGTTCATACGACTAATACCATGTGTATCCTGTTCATACGACTAATACCATGTGTATCCTGTACATACGACTAATACCATGTGTATCCTGTTCATACGACTAATACCATGTGTATCCTGTACATACGACGAATACCATTGTGCATCCTGTATATACGACGAATACCATTGTGTATCCTGTACATACGACTAATACCATGTGTATCCTGTACATACGACTAATACCATTGTGTATCCTGTACATACGACTAATACCATGTGTATCCTGTACATATGACGAATACCATTGTGTATCCTGTACATACGACTAATACCATGTGCATCCTGTATATACGACTAATACCATGTGTATCCTGTTCATACGACTAATACATTTATTGACTTGAACATGAAAAGGCCTCCGTGTCTCAAGGAGTCTGTCAGCTTGGTCTGGGCTGTGTTCATTGGAGCACACAACAGAAAACCTTTTAAAATGTTTCACGACGGGAAATTAGTGTTTTAAATTGGACATGTCCAGGTAATTCCTCCCATATGGCTGTGGTCAATAGAAGGGCACTATTTAAGGAATAGGGTGCCATTGGCTCTGGTCAAAAGAAGGGCACAATATATGGAATAGGGTGCCATTGCCTCTGGTCAAAAGAAGGGCACTATATAGGGAAGAGGATGCCATTCGGGACAGACAAAGAGTGTCTGAACACTACTCTGATGAACCTGTCCATCATATTCCACAGCCTCCCTCTGTCTACCTCTGTATATTACCGTTCCGCTGGCACGTGGAAGTCAACTTTATTGAGACGATGAGATATGAACAGACCGTAGTGGTACAGGAGTGAAATATTACCCTGGGACGATTCCCATCCTATATTTCACAGAGCTTTATTGAGTTGACAGAGAGAAGGTGAGCTGGCATGGATTGGAACTCCTTGCTTGTGCTGGCTGATGTATGGACACAGGGGCATATGTATATGTCACCCGCCTTGTCCCTGGCGCCGTCTCTCTCTCTCTGCATTGATTGGTCACAGGCTCCTCTGCCAACCTGCCAGAGGCTTGTTCATATGGGTTTCAGAATGTTTACAGAAAGTGGAATGTAAAGAACAGATATCCCAGTGGGCACACACTGGTTGAATCAATGTTGTTTCCACATCAGTTCAATGAAATTCAATCAACCAATATGGAATAGACGTTGAATTGACGTCTGTGCCCAGTGGGATGGCTGTCTTGCTCATACTGTGTCTAAGCCCTTGAGTATCCTAGTCACGAGTTATTTAATTCATTGTGTGAGACAGAGAAACTGTTTTGACTTCATGGCTGTGTTTACACAGGCAGCCTAATTAGAATATTTTGCACACAATGCATACTCACAGGACTCTACACACTCACAGGACTCTACACACTCACAGGACTCTACACACTCACAGGACTCACAGGACTCTACACACTCACAGGACTCTACACACTCACAGGACTCACAGGACTCTACACACTCACAGGACTCTACACACTCACAGGACTCACAGGACTCTACACACTCACAGGACTCTACACACTCACAGGACTCTACACACTCACAGGACTCTACACACTCACAGGACTCACACACACTGACACTCCAACACACACATAACAAGCTCACACATTTATACTGACTCTACACACTCACAGGACTCTACACACTCACGGGACTCTACACACTCACAGGACTCTACACACTCACAGGACTCTACACACTCACAGGACTCTACACACTCACAGGACTCTACACACTCACAGGACTCTACACACTCACAGGACTCTAGACACTCACAGGACTCTACACACTCACAGGACTCTACACACTCACAGGACTCTACACACTCACAGGACTCTACACACTCACAGGACTCTACACACTCACAGGACTCTACACACTCACAGGACTCTAGACACTCATGCATACTGAAACTCCAACACACACATAACACGCTCACACATTTATACTGACTCTACACACTCACAGGACTCTACACACTCACAGGACTCTACATACTCACAGGACTCACACACACTGACACTCCAACACACACATAACAAGCTCACACATTTATACTGACTCTACACACTCACAGGACTCTACACACTCACGGGACTCTACACACTCACAGGACTCTACACACTCACAGGACTCTACACACTCACAGGACTCTACACACTCACAGGACTCTACACACTCACAGGACTCTACACACTCACAGGACTCTACACACTCACAGGACTCTAGACACTCACAGGACTCTACACACTCACAGGACTCTACACACTCACAGGACTCTAGACACTCACAGGACTCTACACACTCACAGGACTCTACACACTCACAGGACTCTACACACTCACAGGACTCTAGACACTCATGCATACTGAAACTCCAACACACACATAACACGCTCACACATTTATACTGACTCTACACACTCACAGGACTCTACACACTCATGCATACTGAAACTCCAACACATACATAACAACCACACACATTTATACTGACTCTACACAGGCACACACGCTCCCATACAATCCTAATTTACACTGCTGCTATTCTGTTTATCATATATCCTGATGCCTAGTCACCTTCCCCTAAAACAGATCTACCTCTACCACTCCAGTATCTGCACATTGTAAATGTGGTTCTGGAACTGACTGACCATGTGTGCGTACTTCATTTCTCCTATTCTTCTTCTTCTTATTTCTTGTGTTTTGTTCTACCATGTTATTTTTAGTATTACATTGGTATTGATTACTGCATCATTGGGTTTGGAGCTTGCGAGGAAAGGCATTTCACTGTACTTGTGCACGTGACATTAAACGTTGAAACTTGATTTGGGCTGCCTGTGTAAACCCAGTGTTTGACAACGGCCCACGGTACTACACCATGTTATGTGGGGCGCCAGGTCTAACTCTGCGGAGCTTCGCCAAGTCACATGGTGTTCCACAGGAGGCTGCTGAGGGGAGAGGGGCTCATAATAATGTCTGGAACGGAGCAAATGGAAATGGCATCCAACACCTTAAAACCAGGTGTTTGATGTATTTGACACCATTCCACCTATTTCGCTCTAGCCATTACCACGAGCCCGTCCTCCCCAATTAAGTTTCCACCAACCTCCTGTGTGGTGTTCCCTGTTTGAGGATTAAGAAAGGCCTCTGCTTTAAGATGTCCTGATAAACTGTCAAAGACAGAGAGAAGAAGACAACTATGTGGTGGCCTTCACATCAATTCTCCTCCAGCATCAGGAAGAGTCACAGGAACAGGAAACCACACTCTTTCTGACAGACCCCTGACGGTTTCATCTCACTCACAATTGTAGGCCTTTCACATTTTCTCTGTTTCTCTCTCTTTTTAAAAAGGGGTTGGCAAGGTGACATTTGGAAAAGTGCATTTTGCTCTCTGCAGCGGTGGCAGCAGCCCGCAGTGCTTGTCAATCTGTTCTCTTTCCCCACACAGACGGCCCCCTTTCCTCCACACCGCCGCATAACAACCCCCCTCCCCCCTCATCCTCCTCCTCCACCTACGCCACTGAGAATGACCTCATCGGTCGACGGTCCCCACCAGGGCCCGTGGTAGCACGGACCAGAACGCAACACCTGAACCACACAGGCGGGATTTTCTCTGACCGTAACCTGACAACAGCACCCCCTTGAGAGAGAAACAAACACCTGATGTGTCCCATAGGCTTGTGTGACATGGTGTGTCACAGCATCACCACCTAGCTGTGACAGAATGACACCACTGGGTCACTTTGATTGATTGGTTTAGGGCCTGTAGTCCCTCCACTGTTTTCTACACTTTCTCTTGATTGGTCGCAGAGTGCTGTTTGATTGCTCATTCAATAGCCAAGCCATCCTCCCTGCCCTGCCTGTTCGTCTCCCCTGCGACTAATAAAGTTTTGTGTCTAGCGAAGTTAATTATTCAGCTAAATGTACCTCATTAAGTGTGTTTTTCTGTCTGTCTCGGAGCAGTATGGAGTTAGGGGAGCAATATGTGCTATTAGTTTATTATAATGGGGAATACCATTGAGAGGATAATTCTCTCTCTTTTGCAATGATCCATCCACCTCGGGCATAGAAGCCCCGTCTCTTAAGTGCCTCCGGAGCCCCAGCGATCGCTTCCTTTCCTTTCATGCATTTTTTATGTGTTTTAGAGAGAAATTATTGTTTTCGGAGCCACAATTTTGGTGCAGAAACAAACAGATGGATGCTGACAATGAGCAAGCTTCTCACGCGACACCTCTCTCTGCCATATTTCCTCAGTGCTGACAGAGGACGTCAAGGCTTCGCTCAGCTGCGTTCTCCAACCGGCTCACAGGGAAGTAAATGTCAGACATTACAGGAATTTATGTACCAAGGAAATCGGAAAATATAAATATTCATCTGACAGTTTTCTCCACAGTCACAAATAATGGAGTCCGATGGGTTTTCAGTCTGAGGAGATGGAATTCAGCCTCAAGTCGTTTTTTTCACCCAAAGCTTTTATTTGTAGAGTTTGGATTTGAACTTGGAATTTAAGAACGGCAGATTTACCCATAATGTTTTCCCTAACAAAGAATCTGTACCTTAATTGTTAGTATTGTTGTTGTTTCAGGTGGTATTAAAGGCAGATGTGGAGATCTTGAAGAAGAAACTGGAGTTCCACTCTAAAGTGCAGAAAGGTGATTACGTTTAACCAAATGGACTATTACTGTTTTGAAGGTGCACTCTCTACGGAAATGTCATTTCTCTGTCCCCTAGTGGCCACAAAATGAAATACACTAACAATAGTGGCCCATACAAAATGGCTTACGAACGCAGTTCTATTTAAGCCAATGCAGTACACTCACCAAGACCCTCTCCCCTTAGTCCTTCTTACCAGAAACAGGTGCTACATCTTCAGCTGGAATTCTGTAGTTGGTTAAAACTCAACATTATGTTTGGAGTGGAGCTCTGAAGCTAGGCCCGGAGCGGCAGCTAGCCTAGCGGTTAGAGTGTTGGGACAGTAACCGAAAGGTTACTTGTTTGAATCCCCAAGCTGGCAAGGTAGAAAAAATCTGCCCTTGAGCAAGGAAGTTAACCCCCACAATAACTGCTCCCTGGAGGCCGATGACGTTGATTATGGCAGCCCCCCGCATCGCTCTGATTCAGAGGGGTTGGGTTAAATACAGAAGACATATTTCTGTTGAATGCATTCAGTTGTGCAACTGACTAGGTTTTCCCTTTCCCAGCATGCAGATTAAGGAGGAGTTCAGGAAGCTTCACCACTTACTATGAGAGGAAGAGGAGGCCAGGATAGCTGCCCTGAGGGAGGAAGAGGAGCAGAAGAGTATGGTTCTGAACCCAACCCCACAGCAGTATAACTCTTTATTGATCTTCCAGAACCAAGTACACAAGGTCAGATCCAGAGCTTGTTTCAGGAGCGCTGATCGATGTGGCAAAGCCCCTTCGGCAACCTGCAGTTCACAGTCTGGGAGAAGATGTAGAATATGGGCCAATACAGTGAGCATTGCCGTATGACCAAACAAGCATTGAGCGTCAATAGTTATCCTGTCTAGGACTGGGGTGCCGCTAGCGGCACCCCCCCCCCCCCCCCCCCCCCACTGAAAAGCCAGGGCGCGAAATTCAAAAAAAATATTTTTTTAAAATATTTAACTTTCACACATTAACAAGTCCAATACAGCTAATGAAAGATACAGATCGTGTGAATCCAGCCAACATGTCCGATTTTTAAAATGTTTTACAGGGAAGACACAATATGTAAATCTATTAGGTAAACACCTTAGCAAAAGAGACCATTTTTTCTTTGTCCACCAACACCACTAGCTATCACCAATTCGGCTAAACTAAGATATTGATAGCCACTAACCAAGAAAAAACCTCCTCAGATGACAGTCTGATAACATATTTATGGTATAGGATAGGTTTTGTTAGAAAAATGTGAATATTTCAGGTAGATATCATAGTTTACAATTGCACCCACCGTCACAAATCGACTAGAATAAATAGATAGAGCAACGTGTCTTACCTAATTACTAATCATAAAACATTTCGTAAAAATACACAGCATACACTAATCGAAAGACACAGATCCTGTGAATACAGACAATATTTCAGATTTTCTAAGTGTCTTACAGCGAAAACACAATAAATCGTTATATTAGCATACCACATATGCAAACGTTACCCCAGCATTGATTCTAGCCAAAGAGCGCGATAACGTCAACATCGCCAAAAGATATTAATTTTTTCACTAACCTTCTCAGAATTCTTCAGATGACACTCCTGTAACATCATATTACAACATACATATACAGTTTGTTCGAAAATGTGGATATTTAGCCACCAAAATCGTGGTTATACAATGAGAAAAGTAGCCGAGCTGGTCAGAAAATGCCGTGCGCCATATTAGACAGTGATCTAGTCGTATACATAAATACTCATAAACGTGACTAAAAAATATAGGGTGGACAGCGATTGATAGACAATTTAATTCTTAATACAATCGCGGAATTACATTTTTTAAATTATCCTTACTTTTCAATACAGTTTGCGCCAAGCGAAGCTACGTCAAAAAAGATGGCGTCCTAAGCCACTAACATTTTTCGACAGAAACACGATTTATCATAATAAATTGTTCCTACTTTGAGCTGTTCTTCCATCAGAATCTTGGGCAAAGAATCCTTTCTTGGGTCTAATCGTCTTTTGGTCGAAAGCTGTCCTCTTGCCATGCAGAAATGCACATTGCGTTCGGCATGAACTGGAACGGTGCCCAGAGATTCACAGTGGCTCAGAAATAAATGTCCCAAAATCGCACTAAACGGATATAAATTGCTATAAAACGCTTTAAATTAACTACCTTATGATGTTTTTAACTCCTATAACGAGTAAAAATATGACCGGAGAAATATAACAGGCTACACTAATGCTTGGAAAAACAGTAGGTCGGTATCCTCCGCGCGCATGACGCACCTAGAAAAGAGGTCCTACCTACAGGATTTTTTCATTTATAGTGGCTGTGATTGGGCAATCGATACCGTTCAAAGCGTCATCATGTAAAGGCATCCAGGGGAAGACGTAAGCAGTGTCCGTATACTCATAGGAATAACAGTGGCCTTAAAACTGACTCCAGAACAGGGGCCAAAATGTGTGAAATCTGACTCCATGTCAGGGAAATTGCTGTAGAATGAGTTCTGTTCCACTTAGAGACAAAATTTCAACGGCTATAGAAACTATAGACTGTTTTCTATCCAATAATAATAATAATATGCATATTGTACGATCAAGAAGTTTGTAGGAAGCCGTTTCAAAAATTACACGATTTCCATAAATAGTGACAACAGCACCCCCTAGCCTTAACAGGTTATTAACTAAAGAGTCTCTGTTCTCTCTTTGAAGCTCCTGTGTTTCTGGACCCCAATAATGCGAGCCAATAAGTCATCCACAGGCTGCTGAGGGGAGAACGGCTCATAATAATGGCCAGAACTGAGCAAATGGAATGGCAACAAACACATTTGATACCATTCCACTAATTCCACTCCAGCCATTACCACAAGCTCGTTCTCCATCATTAAGGTTCCACCAACCTCCTGTCATCCTGTCTGAGGATCTGGGCCTGGTTTCCCAGTTGCAATGTATCTGAAGCATTACCATGATTGTACCAAATGCATCTTTATTTAGTGTTTCCCAAACAAGCATGTAGAGACAGCGTTCGCTAGGTGCATCGTTAGACCATGTGTCGATACTGATAGGATCCAAAGAAAAGTAGCGCTGCTCTGGGATCAGCTTTCTCCATTCAAATCTTACCTTCACATTAGTATTATTCCCCAATACTGACGACGGATCAGTTCCTAGAGAGATATTACCACCTATGGCTGCAGATATTCTAATGCTTACCCTATAGTAATGCACCACATCACAGATTGGGCACGTTGTCACACATCATGAAACACATTGAGGCTAAAATTACAGACAGTAGCCTAGTCGCAAAATGTAACTCAATTGATTGAACATGAAATTGATTGAAATATGATTGAAATAGCCTATATAGGGCCATGTAGCCTATGTCTCTTTTAATGCAGTCATCTCAGTTTTCGTTAGAAGCATCATTTTATCCTTCACTTGTTTGTAACAATTGCAAAAACTTTGGCAACTTTGTATTTGGAGTCAACTTCGTTCTGAAGTTATCGGCAGTCACATCAAACAGATAGCCTAAGCATCTTGATTCTATGCTTATTAACGGAGATCTTCTGCAGAAGGGCAAAAAAGGGCAACAAAAAAAAGCCTCCAACGTTGCATTTTGGCTGCTCTACGAGTGGTCTAGATCACTCTTAGATGTGCGAAGGTTTTTAAGAGCCACGTTACTGATGAAGGCTACTAAAGATACATATTTACAGAAGGTTATAATTAGGGTCTTAATGCTACGAAGGCTCTGGGAAACAAGACCCTGACCTTTGCCAGTGACTGTCAGAACCAACAGCTTCCTGACAACCCAGAGAGGTTGAAAGAAAATGACTTGGGATACGGACAATTCCGTATTTTTTCTGCCGTCCTGGGATCTGAAGGCTTTAACTCAGCTAGGACAGTGAAGAGGGTTAACGTTACCTGGGTGGTCTCTGAGTCTATCCACAGAAAATGAGTTGTAAAGAGTGGCGATAACAGTGTATTCTGGTGTATAAATTGTACAAACAACTGAGACGACGAAGCAACATACTTGGAAATGCAGGAACCTCTAATCACCTCGGACATGTACAGAAACAGTTGGGGAAGATCTGAGTGCAGCTGGACTGGGACAAAGGAACACTGTCTTTCTCTGATCCCGATGAGAACACACACCTACACACGTTCACACACACTTTCATTAAGAACGGCTTTCCATACATCGATGTGGGGACGACCCACATCTAAGGGTCTTACCTGTGAAGGCCTTTGGAAACATGGAATAGCACAGCTACAGCTGATACCAACAGTGGGACACCACTTGCTTGTGATTAGGGTTGCAAAGGTAGGGGATATTACTGGAAACTTTCTAAGTTAACCAGTAAACTATCATAATTTGGGTATCTTTCAAGGATTTATGTAATCTATCACTAGACATCACAGGCGTCTGTAATAATCTCTGGCCCTCAGTGGAATAAATATGAAATCATTGAATAACACAATTTTTATCAATAAAAAAATTCATGACAAAGCTATAAAACATGATCCTAAATATAAACCATCAACTTAGTGAATACCATTGGTGTTTAATATGAGGGTTTAGTATGAAATATCTATATTACATGTTTTTACCACTGCCACCAGTTTGACGCCAAAACTTGCATTTATTTGACTAAGTCAATATGTGTTTGTTGTCAATGTTTCGACGTCAAACTGGTTGAAAGGGTCGCAGAGTTAGTTGAAAATAATGCTATTTTCTCTTCATTAATTAGGCTATTTTTTATTTCTCCTTTATTTAACCAGGTAGGCCTGTTGAGAACACGTTCTCATTTACAACTGCGACCTGGCCAAGATAAAGCAAAGCAGTGCGACACAAACAACAACACAGAGTTACACATGGAATAAACAAACATGCAGTCAATAATACAATAGAAAAAGTCTATATACAGTGTGTGCAAATGAGGTAAGATAAGGGAGGTAAGGCAATAAATAGGCCATAGTGGCGAAATAATTACAATATAGCAATTAAACACTGGAGTGATAGATGTGCAGAAGATGAGTGTGCAAGTAGAGATACTGGGGTGCAAAGGGGAAACATAAATAAATAACAGTATGGGGATGAGGTAGTTGGATGGGCTATTTACAGATGGGCTATGTACAGGTGCAGTGATCTGTGAGCTGCTCTGACAGCTGGTGCTTAAAGCTAGTGAGGGAGATATGAGTCTCCATCTTCAGTGATTTTTGCAGTTCGTTCCAGTCATTGGAAACAGAGAACTGGAAGGAAAGGCAGCCGAATTGGCTTTGGGGGTGACCACTGAAATATACCTGCTGGAGCACGTGCTATGGGTGGGTGCTGCTATGGTGACCAGTGAGCTGAGATAAGTCAGGGCTTTACCTAGCAAAGACTTATAGATGACCTGGAGCCAGTGGGTTTGGCGACGAATATGAAGCGAGGGCCAACCAACGAGAGCGTACAGGTCGCAGTGGTGGGTAGGATATATGGGGCTTTGGTGACAAAACGGATGGCACTGTGATAGACTGCATCCAATTTGCTGAGTAGAGTGTTGGAGGCTATTTTGTAAATGACATCGCCGAAGTCGAGGATCGGTAGGATAGTCAGTTTTACAAGGGTATGTTTGGCAGCATGAGTGAAGGATGCTTTTTCGTGAAATAGGAAGCCGGTTCTAGATTTAATTTTGGATTGGAGATGCTTAATGTGAGTCTGGAAGGAGAGTTTACAGTCTAACCAGACACCTAGGTATTTGTAGTTGTCCACATATTCTAAGTCAGAACCGAAGAGCATGCATTTAGTTTGACTTGCATTTAAGAGAATTTGGAGGCCACAGAAGGAGAGTTGTATGGCATTGAAGCTCGTCTGGAGGTTAGTTAACACAGTGTCAAAAGAAGGGCCAGAAGTATACAGAATGGCGTCGTCTGCGTAGAGGTGGACCAGAGAATCACCAGCAGCAAGAGCGACATCATTGATGTATACAGAGAAAAGAGTCGGCCCGAGGATTGAACCCTGTGGCACCCCCAGAGGTCCGGACAACAAGCCCTCCGATTTGACATACTGAACTCTGTCTGAGAAGTAGTTGGTGAACCAGGCGAGGCAGTCATTTGAGAAACCAAGGCTGTTGAGTCTGCCGATAAGAATGTGGTGATTGACAGAGTCGAAAGCCTTGGCAAGGTCGATGAATATCCCTGTGGTTATGATATCGTTTAGGACTTTGAGCGTGGTTGAGGTGCACCCATGACCAGCTCGGAAACCAGATTGCATAGCGGAGAAGGTACGGTGGGATTCAAAATGGTCTGTGATCTGTTTGTTAACTTGGCCTTCGAAGACCTTAGAAAGGCAGGGTAGGATAGATATAGGTCTGTAGCAGTTTGGGTCTAGAGTGTCTCCCCCTTTGAAGAGGGGGATGACCACGGCAGTTTTCCAATCTTTGGGGATCTCAGACGATACGAAAGAGAGGTTGAACAGGCTAGTAATAGGGGTTGCAACAATTTCGGCAGATAATTTTAGAAAGAAAGGGTCCAGATTGTCTAGCCCAGCTGATTTGTAGGGGTCCATATTTTGCAGCTCTTTCAGAACATCAGCTATCTGGATTTGGGTGAAGGAGAAATGGGGAGGCTTGGGCAAGTTGCTGTGGGGGGTGCAGGGCTGTTGACCGGGGTAGGGGTAGCCAGGTGGAAAGCATGGCCAGCCGTAGAAAAATTCTTATTGAAATTCTCAATTATCGCGGATTTATCGGTAGTGACAGTGTTTCCTAGCCACAGTGCAGTGGGCAGCTGGGAGGAAGTGTTCTTATTCTCCATGGACTTTACAGTGTTCCTGAACTTTTTTGAGTTTGTGCTACAGGATGCAAATTTCTGTTTGAAAAAGCTAGCCTTTGCTTTCCTAACTGACTGTGTATATTGGTTCCTAACTTCCCTGAAAATGTGCATATCGCGGGGGCTATTCGATGTTAATGCAGTACGCCACAGGATGTTTTTGTGCTGGTCAAGGGCAATCAGGTCTGGAATGAACCAAGGGCTATATCTGTTCCTGGTTCAAAAATGTTTGAATGGGGCATGCTTATTTAAGATGGTGAGGTAAGCACTTTTAAAGAATAACCAGGCATCCTCTACTGATGGAATGAGGTCAATATCCTTCCAGGGTACCCGTGCCAGGTCGATTAGAAAGGCCTGCTCGCTGAAGTGTTTTAGGGAGCGTTTGACAGTGATGAGGGGTGGTCGTTTGACCGCAGACCCATTACGGACGCAGGCAGTGATCGCTGAGATCCTGGTTGAAGACAGCAGAGGTGTATTTGGAGGGCAGGTTGGTCAGGATGATATCTATGAGGGTTCCCGTGTTTACGGATTAGGGGTTGTACCTGGTAGGTACATTGATAATTTGTGTGAGATTGAGGGCATCAAGTTTAGATTGTAAGATAGACCTTGAACCATAAGGTCTATCTGCTAGAAGCTCATGGACAATTTCTACACAGATATAATAAATTAATACTACATAGGAATAATCATTTAAAAAAATTCAAGTATAAATGACCAAAATTACGATAGATTACGATCGATTTTCTGTTAATTACCAAAATGACTGAAGATTCCGGTAACTTTAGTAAATTACCGGTAGCTTTGCAACCCGACTTGTATATTGATTTTCCTTGATATTTAAACTGTTGATGAGACATGGATTAGAGAACATTGACCTTTTCCAGGTAGGGGAGTGTTTCTTCTCCTGCCTGTTTGACTTTCTATTTGACGTTTGGGTTTGTCAGACTTCTGCTTCAGTTTTCTCAGTGTAATAACTACTGTATGTACAGCATTACTATGGAAACCTATTTTTCACATACAGTGAAATAGTCTCTTCGGTGCATTTTGTTCTACTGTGCATTTTGAAGGGGTTTCATCTTGGAGTAAACATCCTAAAGTACAGTTGTAAATAAAGCCGTTGATGGATAAGAAACCCTGGACTCTTCCCTGGACTCTTCCCTGGACTCTTCCCTGGACTCTTCCCTGGACTCTTCCCTGGACTCTTCCCTGGACTCACTCTCTGTCATGACATTCTTGCCACCCTGTCATGAGTGACAAAGAGAAAAAGACTGACGGAGAGAATCTCATAAATGTAGGCCTATTGTCTGTATCTGTCACTGTCTGTCAGTGTTCATTCAGCCCATCCATCTCGTCTACCTCCCTAGCATCATCAGGGCATTGACACGTCTCCTACTATTTCTGCTGTGCCTCTCAGTAGGAGAGCTGATGGAAAGACAACGCTGTATGCTAATGTATTTGATGTCAGAAACATTCAAGTTGACCCCTATCCTCCATCTCCTTTACAGACCATTTTCAACTACACTGTCCTTTTTACACCTGGGGGCGCGTTCAGCGGGGCACACCGTTTCCTCAGGCCTTACAGGTGGTGCACAGGTTTAGTGCCTAAGGTGTTCATCCAGGAACAAACCGTGACATGGTCTCAAATCCCACAGTCTGCCAGTATAAGAAGTTTTATGAATAGTGGAGCAATGGCTGGATGCTTAAATGTGATGATGCAACACTCCTCAGCAAAGAAAGCACTGGAGTGTCATTATGGGTTAATACTGGGAATCCCGCTCTTACTATTGAATAATGCTGCTAGCATGACCAGATTGTTTAAGTATGAGAAATGAGCAGGTGTGTTCAGAAGCTCAGGTGTGGTTTAGAGGGCTAATGCTGGTTTTAGGTCCCAGTGATGTGTCCCTGTGCAGAGATGGGTCTGACCTAGGTCCCAGTGATATGTCCCTGTGTAGAGATGAGTCTGACCTAGGTCCCAGTGATATGTCCCTGTGTAGAGATGGGTCTGATCTAGGTCCCAGTGATATGTCCCTGTGTAGAGATGGGTCTGACCTAGGTCCCAGTGATATGTCCCTGTGTAGAGACGGGTCTGACCTAGGTCCCAGTGATATGTCCCTGTGTAGAGACGGGTCTGACCTAGGTCCCAGTGATATGTCCCTGTGTAGAGACGGGTCTGACCTAGGTCCCAGTGATATGTCTGTGGGTAGAGTACAGTATCACCCTAGGCTGTGAGCCAGTTCAGAGCTCTGGTGAGAGATCAGAATCACAATCACATGTATTCACCAAGTACATTGACTTGGTAAGATGGTGCAGCCAACATTAGACAAAGTACACAAAACAGAATACGGACAAAAAAATTACACAACGTCTACATACAATATAAATTCAGTTAACCTAGAATTTTAAGAGAGTAGTGAATTTACAGTGGAATATATCTACAGGCTATAGGTAGAGGGCAGAGTGCAATAGCTGGTGACTATATGTAGTAAGTGTATGTACAGTTTGTATATACAGTGTTGAACAGAGTACATTTGCAAAATAATGCAGGTTGTACTGTTAGTCAGTGCTGTGGTGATCACAACAACCGTTGCCCTGCTTCACCTCATTATTCCTAATAGCAAAGAGTTTCTGTTAGTTCATTTGCAGAGGTTGGTAACACTATTCAAAAGTGTCAGACCAATTGCCATTCGCTGCAACATATACCCAGAAATAAGGTCTTATTTTCAGCCCATCTCACACCTCCTCACGTTGTCTCCATGTAACTGTGACATTAACAAGAACACACTGCTTTGGCTAAATGTTTTTTTTATAGAGACTTTAAATAGACACAAACACAACCACAGCCATTAATCAGGTCCTCTCTGCGATGGGTTCAGATAAGCCGGCTGATTCGCCGTTCAAGGACGCTGCGAAGGTCGCCGCGGCGCTGCAGATCGGTGATTGCTGTGTAAATCGATTACTGACACCTCTTACTATCTGTCAAAGAGCGCACACACACACACACACACACGCACACGTACACGCACGCACACGCACACGCGCACACGCACACGCACGCACACACACACACACACACACACACACACACACACACACACACACACACACACACACAGACAGAGGGAGATAACTTCCTGTCTTCTGAGAAAGGATGCTGTTGTTTTTGTTAGTTCCACAGACAGGCGCAGGGTTATCTGTCTCTCCCAGCTGTGCCACCAAGCTGTCACCTACTGCTGCTCTGTCCTGGCAGGAGACACCTTTGCCAGCTCTGTAGCCACAGGCGTCTCTGTGTGTGTGTGTGTGTGTGTGTGTGTGTGTGTGTGTGTGTGTGTGTGTGTGTGTGTGTGTGTGTGTGTGTGTGTGTGTGTGTGTGTGTGTGTGTGTGTGTGTGTGTGTGTGTGTGTGTCTGTCTCGCTGTTTGGTAATGTATGTGCGTGTATGTTCATGCTTACCACCTTCCTTCTTGATGTTCACTTACATCGCTCCCGACAATGGTCCCCCCCCCATTCATTTCCCCCCAGCACCTGTGGCGACATCTACTAAACTGCAGCCACCCAAATTTGCAGCCCCCTCACCCCCCTGTCTTTCCCTGGGTACAAACTCCAATTACCCAGAGCACATCACTGCAAACAGCCACTTTGTGGCCAACCACCTGTGACTGCATTGCTGGGGCCCTGCCCTCTAGAGGCGTGGAAACGTCCCAAGCCCCCTCGGCAGCCAGCGATTGATTAAGGAGATCAACATTGATTAAGGGAGCAGGGGACATCTGGACGGCCCAATTTATGGCCCTCATCAATTATTCAAATGCACTGCCACCGAATTGGATTAGCGGTGACGATTCTCCTGCCATTGGTTCGTTTCCATCCCCTGTGGTGTTGCTTTCATCAGCTCATCAGGCTGCTGAGAGAGGAGAGGGTCTGGTTGGAGTTAGGCACTTATAATGCCTTTCTGTGTGTGTTTGTGGTGTGTGTGTGTGTTTGTGTGTGTGTGTGTGTGTGTGTGTGTGTGTGTGTGAGACCTAAGGCTTGTATGTATGGTCGCTATGGCACAGCCCCACAGAGCCAAGGCCAGCGGGTTATTCATATTCATGTTGTTTATGTTGGAGACGGCTCTCTGTGTGTGTGTGTCAGAGAGAGAGAGAGAGAGAGAGAGAGAGAGAGAGAGAGAGAGAGAGAGAGAGAGAGAGAGAGAGAGAGAGAGAGAGAGAGAGAGAGAGAGAGAGAGAGAGAGAGAGAGAGAGAGAGAGAGAGAGAGAGAGAGAGAGAGAGAGAGAGAGAGAGAGAGAGAGAGAGAGAGAGAGAGAGAGAGAGAGAGAGAGAGAGAGAGAGAGAGAGAGAGAGAGAGAGAGAGAGAGAGAGAGAGAGAGACAGACAGACAGACAGACAGACAGACAGACAGACAGACAGACAGACAGACAGACAGACAGACAGACAGACAGACAGACAGACAGACAGACAGACAGACAGACAGACAGACAGACAGACAGACAGACAGACAGACAGACAGACAGACAGACAGACAGACAGACAGACAGACAGACAGACAGACAGACAGAGAGGGGGCAGGAGGCCTGGACTGATAGGCTGATAGGCTTCTCTCCATTGTATCTCTAACACAGGGGGAACAAGTTCAGTAACAGCAAGGAATCTTGGGATACCATCCGGGGCTCCCACAATCCCTCAAGGCTTCCCCACACACAGGACCTTCCTGTGTTCCCTCATTGGTTCTGAATGACAAGTTTGGTTATACCCCGAATCCACACAATACTAGCCTGGTCCCAGATCTGTTTGTGCTATCTTGTCAACAATGACCAAAAGAGTTGGAAAGACAACATGTCTGCTAAATGATTAAAATGTACTACGATCAGTAGGTGCATTAGCAATGTTGAGGGATACGATACGGGAATCACTGCTCCAACATATGATTTATTTCCTCCCATTCCCCCAGGCCGTTCAGCCCTGTGTTTTCCTGTTCATTTCCAGGGCGGGCTATAGGAGTCTGCCGGTCCCTTCTGCACAGCTCAAATCCATTATCACCAGGGAAGTCATTTGAGATGTAAGAAAACAATACTACAATAATAAATGTAATGTATTTTTCAACCGGATAATCAATTTGTTCTGATGTGGGACCGTGGCCTGGTGTGTGTTGGTCTCTGTAATACGTGTCAGAGAGAGTTGTGCTGGTAAATGGCCTGTGCAGTTAAGAATGGGTTGCATGGTCGTTATTGATTAGGGGGAAATGGCGGAGTGGATTTGTGCGCCCATAAAGGAGAGCCATGTACTGACCTTCAGGCAGCTTGTTCAGGTGTGTGTCTGCATGGAGTGTGTGTTAGTGATGCATGTGTGTGATTGTATGTGGTAGGGCGTGCATGCTTGTGTGTAGGGGGGCAGATCGATGGGAGCGTTTAGTGTGAAGCTGTGCCTAGTACGCCTCATCTCAGGAAGTTGGATGATTTGTAACACAGGGAGCCATTGATAGAGGGACGGTAGTTGGGATGGTTGTGGACCTATAGGCTGATGCATTGTCCAGTAGCTGATATAAAAAGCTGAAAATGAGGCACTACGAACAGGGAGCACTAAAAAGCCTTTATCTGGCCAGTCCGGTTACGAGTCCAAATCAAACTGGTAACGTGTACTTTCCTGGGTCCCTCCACCCTGGGCCCCTCCACCCTGGGCCCCTCCACCCTGGGCCCCTCCACCCTAGCTAGGGAGCCCCTGACTGACTTCTGTTCCTGGCCCCGTGGATAGTGTGTTGTGAGGGGTTTCTCCCCATCTACCCCCAGCTTCTGTGGCGTCTGTGTTTGTTGGGAGGGCTGGCTGGGGCATTATTTGGCCCGTCCCGTTTTCCTCGCTGGGCGCTACAGCTACCCGTCTCTCTGTTGTCTCACCGCAGATGTTTACCAAGACAGATAGGACGGCGAATGGCAGACTAATAATGGTAATTGCTTCCATCTGCTCGCACACAGCTGTCAATAGCGCTCGCAGTCAATCCCCGGAATTAGCCTAGCGTGGCACAGTCACGGTAGCATTCTTATCCAGCCAGCCGTCAACCATCAGCATGTCTGGGTTTGGGGCACAATACTGAAAGCTCACTCACTCCCCTTTCCAGTTGAAACACTGTTTTTACTACAGGGATGAGGAGTGCGTAATGACGGGGGATTCGACTAGGCAGGGTAATACACTGTTCTGAGAATATGCCTGCATCCCAATAATCTGTCCCTTCTCCCAAACTGTGCACTTACACCCCACCCTCGCATTTAAAAGCATTAGTGTGGTGTAAGCAGTTGCTAGATAGTTTTCACCATTCTTATAACATCTACTTTTAAATCCATGAAGGGAAGTGAACGAGTGTTATTGAGAGACCACTGAGAGAGAGATGTAAGAGAGATGTGACACCGGTAACGGTTTCTGGACAAACATTTTCAGATGTTTTTCGGTGAGGCAGTGGACTATCACGAATGTGTGAAAAAGTGAATGGTTTATAGGAGAGTGTAATGTAGCAAGTGAAAGACTAGCCGACTTTTAGGAGGGAAGAGACCTTTTTAAAGATGAAGGGAGAGAGGAGAAAAGGGAGGAGGAGAGAGGCTTTTAGCACTGGTTGTGGTATGACACCTTTTAACGGTCCTGACAAAACCCTCCTTTCGCCTCTCTCTCAGCTTCATTCTTCAGGGAGTTCATGAGAGAAAACGAGTCGGCCATTAGAGACCCAACAGTGTTGCTACTCTGAGTCTGTTGGGCAGACTTCTAGTGAAACTCCCACACAAACCACCTCACCTTGATCGCATTCATGCTAAAGGGAGAGTTCACTTTTTTGTTTGCAAAGTTGTAGCATAGTCTTGACTTCCCTGGGGTGTTGTCGTTTTCATCCAAACGGTTTAATACGTTCCTTTGCTGTTGGAAACAGTGACAAACGACAACACCGTAGGTACGTCGAATATCTACAAAAGTGAACTGTTCTTTTAAACCTTTAGTAAACAAGTGAACTATTCTTTTAAACCTTTAGTAAACAAGTGAACTGTTCTTTTAAACCTTTAGTAAACAAGTGAACTGTTCTTTTAAACCTTTAGTAAACAAGTGAACTATTCTTTTAAACCTTTAGTAAACAAGTGAACTGTTCTTTTAAACCTTTAGTAAACAAGTGAACTATCCTTTTAAACCTTTAGTAAACAAGTGAACTATCCTTTTAAACCTTTAGTAAACAAGTGAACTATTCTTTTAAACCTTTAGTAAACAAGTGAACTGTTCTTTTAAACCTTTAGTAAACAAGTGAACTGTTCTTTTAAACCTTTAGTAAACAAGTGAACTATTCTTTTAAACCTTTAGTAAACAAGTGAACTGTTCTTTTAAACCTTTAGTAAACAAGTGAACTATTCTTTTAAACCTTTAGTAAACAAGTGGTAAAGGCGTTTGTTCAGCTAGGAAGTCATGGCAACCCCTCATACCATCCATTAATAGTCAAGCCCTATATCAGTAACAGATAGATTTGTTTCTGAACATGTTGCAGCTGAGACGGTCTGGGTTGGAGACACAGGAGGAGGTCGGCACGATCCATTAGCAGATCCACAACTCCTCCAGCCCTTCCCAGATTGACCTCCTCTCAACACCACTCCTACCCCTCTCTATCTCTGTCTGGATAGATCCTCTAAACTCAGACCTCTGCTTCTCTCCCCTCCTCACCGGCCTCTTTCTCTCTTCTTCACATCAGCGTGGCTGGGAGAAGGGCGGAGGGAAGGGTATGGGGGCAGGGGCTGTGGGAGTGTGAAAAACCACCACCCCTAGCACGGCTGCAATCATAGCATGGCTTCATCATCTTCGTGCCCCCTATCACTCTCTCTCCCCTCCTCCCCCAGTCGCCTCTCTCTTCCATTATTCCCAGTTCACTGGTTGGAATATTAGGGTGACGCTCTGCGCCCTCTTCCACTTTCTCTCCCCCATTACTCCCAGTTCAGTGGCTGCTATATAGGGTGACACCAGGACCAATTCAATTCCATGTCCCCGTCACCCCGTGCTGAGGAAGATTGACACACACTATGCCTCCCTCCCTCCCTCCCTCCCTCCCTCCCTCCCTCCCTCCCTCCCTCCCTCCCTCCCTCCCTCCCTCCCTCCCTCCCTCCCTCCCTCCCTCCCTCCTTCACTGTGGGTTCACACAGATTGGCAGGTCTCTCTCTCCACTCTATTTTCTAACCTCCCTCTCTTTCCTCTTCTGTCACTCCCTCTCCCTCTTTGCCGTCTTCTTTTCTGGTCTTTACTGCAATCCAGGGTTGGTGTTATTCTTACCTGCTAATGGTAATGGTAAAGGATAGTGTAGTGTACAGGAAAGCTGATCCCAGATCTGTTGACCAGGAACACTGTCTGTCTAGAGCTCTGGGAGTCTTTTACAGCCACAGGCAGCCTAATTGGCATCAGGTGTGAGCTAATTGATTTGCGTCTTAGGCGTGTTGTTTGGCTCCCTTCTGTCCTTGCTTTTTGATGGATCAGTGTCTGTAGCACATTTTGTGGGTTTATTTACTTTGTAATTCACCTCAGACTTTTGACACCTTTAGTCAAAGTACTGGATGTTTTCCCATTATTTCACTTCCTTCATCCGTTTAGTCCCTGTTAGCTTAGCTATGCTAACTACTCGGCACCAATGGGAATTTAGTCATTTATCTGGCTAGCAAACCTACTAGGGACTACAGCTGAAAATGAGCTATCTAGCTAAATCTGGTGCAATGGCATGTTCTACATGGTCCCTGACAAATAAACAAATAATTACTATAAAACTCAAACTCGTATTGGACTGCAGTAGAATCTTTACCACAGCAATATGAACCAGCTGAAATGGTCAGTACTTTGAAATATAATATTCTGAAATTGAGAAACTCTATGCACAACAACTACTTGTAACAATTTCCACTGAAAATGTCTCAAAAACACTTGAAGAACAGTGCAGATGCAAAGTTTGGTAACAGAATGACGGCACAAACAGCACCAACTGTCATTCTGTTACCAGAATGGCGGCACAAACAGCACCAACTGTCATTCTGTTACCAGAATGACGGCACAAACAGCACCAACTGTCATTCTGTTACCAGAATGACGGCACAAACAGCACCAACTGTCATTCTGTTACCAGAATGACGGCACAAACAGCACCAACTGTCATTCTGTTACCAGAATGACGGCACAAACAGCACCAACTGTCATTCTGTTACCAGAATGGTGGCACAAACAGCACCAACTGTCATTCTGTTACCAAACTTTGCATCTGCACGGTTCTTCAAGTAAATATTTTTGTAAAATGTTCAGTGGAAGTTGATACAGTAGTCTTTGTGCATAGAGTTGTCTGGATTGTTTATCTTTGCAAGCATTTGTTTTTGTGTGACATGTATTTAAAGTGAACATTGGAGGCTCAGCATCATCCTGTCACCGTGGAATTGCACATAAAGCAATTGTACACGAAAGGGTGTGTGTTGTGACTGTTTTTACCGCGGCTGTGCTGCGGCCTTAGGTACGAGGTGAAGGCATCACAACAAACAACTTTGAGTGTACAATTGCTTTTCTACTACGGGTTACCATACAACGTATTAACACAACGTGCTGTAGGCTTCTGCTTCACCCGTGCCGTTCTACTCTGAGGGAAACGGGACATTCTGCTTCACCCGTGCCGTTCTACTCTGAGGGAAACGGGACATTCTGCTTCACCCGTGCCGTTCTACTCTGAGGGAAACGGGACATTCTGCTTCACCCGTGCCGTTCTACTCTGAGGGAAACGGGACATTCTGCTTCACCCGTGCCGTTCTACTCTGAGGGAAACGGGACATTCTGCTTCACCCGTGCCGTTCTACTCTGAGGGAAACGGGACATTCTGCTTCACCCGTGCCGTTCTACTCTGAGGGAAACGGGACATTCTGCTTCCCCCGTGCCGTTCTACTCTGAGGGAAACGGGACATTCTGCTTCACCCGTGCCGTTCTACTCTGAGGGAAACGGGACATTCTGCTTCACCCGTGCCGTTCTACTCTGAGGGAAACGGGACATTCTGCTTCACCCGTGCCGTTCTACTCTGAGGGAAACGGGACATTCTGCTTCCCATTATATGAAATGAATCCATTAATTCCAGTACACAGTTTCCATTTCACACCTGCTGTGTGAAATAACAATATTTAAATAAATAATTTCATATGAATAAACACAAACTACAAACCACTGTTTCATAATAAAGTTTATTCTATATTACAAATAGTATTTTGTTCTTGACTGCAAAATAGGAATGCATTATATTTACATACACAGGTATACAATTAATTATAGCAAAGTTAGAGAAGCTGGCCTTTTCCCCCAGGTTTAGTTTTATCTCTTGATAGGATACTCTTTATCTCTCAGCAAATATGGTAATAGTAAAAGTATTTCTACTGTTTCTGTAACACCTGCTATAACACTGAGCTCTAGAAGGACCTATCTTCAGTTCCTACAAAACGTTGAAGGTGGAAGCTTTATCGAGTCCCTCGGCAACAAAGGGTCAGTAGTCTCAGACGAGCTTTGTCGCCGGGGAACATGGGGGGAAATGGAAACACCGTATGTTACAACACCAGGGGGCAGATTCACTACGACATTCTAGGACATTCATTCTCTTCACCACCAAATAAAAACAATGGACTTAGAGAGAAAACTTTGGGTAGCTAGAGACAGTATAATACATGGGTAATAGTGGGTCAATTTACAGTCTCTAAACTTAACAAGGGCTCCTAAACGTTGAGTTCTCTGCCAAGCTCAGTCTTATTTCCAAACTATTTTACCTGGGATTTTCCATCAGACTGAATTAATACAGTAGATTCCTTTCAGTTCTTTCTTATTGTTTATTTGATCACAAGCTTTGTGAACAGTTTGAACATGTTGGCAGTGTAGAACGTCCAGAGAACACGCTGTTCATGAATGTACCCCCTCGAACCTGAATACCAACCACTGACAGAACTCACCCCTTTAGACAGTTCAGTTGTGGATGAATTAGATATGGTTCATACAATAGACAGCGATGGTGTGACGGAAATAAAACACATTTTACAAAACCCAATCAACTAAGAAGCTTTCAGGATCAGAGCTAGTGTGGCTATTGAAGCTTCCAGACACCTGTTTCTCTTTGATGAGTTCATCAAGAGACGTTTAATCATTTGAAATTGTCCAAAGGAGAGTTTTTGTTGTTGTTAAAACCACTAGAATCTTTTCAGTAAGTTTGTGCAGAACACCTTTAGATGTAGCAGTAGAATCGAAGGACAGCAAATACTAACAGACAAGTCATCTATGATTGACTTGAATGTATTGTAACCCCATAAGACCATAAGGATTCCAATAATGAGGCATGTTGTGCGATGGGTTTTGTATGAGCAAGCTTTTTCATTGAACCCTGAAAGCCCTCCTAATGCTAGTTCCCTATCCACTGAGCTCTTCAGATCAAACAACTGTCAAAACAGAATCTAAAAACCACATCCAAAACTATAGTAACAGGTGGCGCAATAAGACGTTTACAAGGTAGCTTTGCAGCCAGTCCTAGGCTTACAAAAATAAATGTCATTTTTTGAATGATAAAATAATAGAATCCAAAGGTAAGGTTATAGGCTCGGGGAGATAGTTTCCAGATAAAAACACAGACAGACACTAGAGAAGCAATAGCAGCCAAGGAAAGAGCAAGAAGCTCACTGCAGAATTAGTCTACCAGACCCAAAACCTGAGGGTTCTGGAACTGATGAATAGTCACTAACTATTGGAACATGTATATGGATGGGTGTTAGAGGACCATCTACTCTGAAAGGACTAAGCAAAAGGACTGAATGAATTAAAACTTAGTCATGAGTTATTGTACTACATCAGTCCATGAAAATTCAAAATAACCGTTTTGTTTGTGAACCGTTTAAAGTTTCCTAGTAGCAGTAGATAAATATATTTGATTGCAAGGCAGTTCCGTTTCATAACATCCAAATAGGTCAGCATGCAAGGGTATATAATATATTGGATTTTAAGGTACCACTTTATTCTTATTAGCATCTAACACTTTCACAAGACATGGTAATGAGAGGTTTGCATGGGCTGAACGGGAGATAAAGGTTCCACCTTAACGGTTAGTTATAGTTTTAACATGAACAATCCACTTTTTTCCCTCAGATTTTTCTTCCAAGCAAAATAAAGAAAAGAACACATCCACATCATCATTTGCAAGGCTTATTTTCTCTATTTTCCTCTTTTTTTTGTCGTTTTAAATTGAAGTTTTACATGCGCTTAAAAAGCCAATAAGGACCGAAGGTGGACCGAGGGCGGTCTCCACACATTCACATCACCACATGGGGCACGTTGTCAAGGCAAAAGAAAGGTCAGAGGTCTAAAGGAAAGGAGGGTTTCTCCATCGTTTCTCTCTATCTCCCTCTCCCATCCAGGTTATCACATTCCACAAGTCTGTTCATGTCCGTTTCCGGTCGTCTATTTGACGTCGACTTGTTTTTCTCACTCTAGTTTCAGCTTTTTGAGGCTTGGAGAAGGCTGCGGAGGACGACTACACTAACACACAACATGAGCGACCCAGAGCGCTCAGAGTTTGGGATTCCCGCATGGAAGCTGTCTCCACACTTGTGCAAAAAAACTGACGTGGAAAACCGGACAAAGAGGGAAGAAAAACGGTGTGCCAAACACGGGAGAAACCGGGACGGCAAGGAGGAGAGCGGGACTCGTCCGCGGCTCCCCCTTCGGCACACTGAGGTCAGAAAATCACACAGGGTTAAGTCTTTGTTGTTGTTGTTGTGGGGTGGGTTTTTCTTTCACCAAATCCTTTTCCCGTGTCATTTCCTTTAAATACATTGTTTTTAAATAACTTTTTTTGTCTTTTTAAAATGTCAAGCTCCTTTGGTTTTTCGGCTGACCAGTTATGTCCATCAATTAATTCCCCCCGTCCCAAGTCTTTACAGAAGGTCTCTCTCTCTCAGCAGAGCAGATCCTATTTAAGCAGTACCGCACCGTCTCTGTCATGTCTAAAGCATGGGTCCATGGTAAGACTGCTCTAGTGAAGCGTCCCTCTCCTCCTCTCAGTAGATGTCAGTCAGCTCCCCTAGTATTCAGACAGTGTGATCAGAGGGTGAATCAGGAGTAGAGATCCCCTCAGGACAGCTCTTGGACAGCTGCCGTGTGTATCTGTTTGTGTGTGTGCTTTGATAGACCGGCAAGTGACCTCCATCCGTTAGCAGCACACATGGGTCAGACTGACCGTTCCAGGTGTCAGAGCTGTCGGGTCACTGTGGTCAAGAGTTGGATGTGTGCTTCTCGTCACAGAGGAAGACCAGACAAACCTGGGTCTGTCCTCCACTAATTAGTCTTATAATAGTCAGGATAATTGAGCAGGTACCACACAAGCCAGACAGATTCAGAAGATGAGGATTGTTTATCTATAGTTACTTGGAGGGGTTGGTTGGTGGGTGGGAGCAGACTTGTGCCAATGCCACAAAGGGGAATCTGTTCTTCTCTGGATTTCAAAGTCAGTCAGGTTTTCGGAAAAAAAGGAAAATTCAAGAAGCACTAACTCTCCCCAGCCCCTATCGGAGTTTCTTTAAATACACCTCAAAGCTACATTGAGAAAACAATTCTGGAGTTTGCCTATTTCCCAATCTTAAGAGCTGTGTGAACCAGGCAAACCTTCCGTTTTTTTGTCTTCAGAGGTGGTCATTTTGGTTTCCTCATTTATATAATACCACTTTGTTTTTCCACGTTTGATGTGATCTTGACTATAGCACTACAATTAACTGGACTCTGTAGTAGTTTCATTGACTAATATCCTATTCAGAAAGTCTGAACAAATTGATGTCCAACATTGTGGTTGCAAAAGACTTTGCTATCAGTGTTATTTTTAAAGGCAACATAAATAGAATGTTTGTTTCTCCCCCAACATGAAGGTGTAAATTATGCCGATATGGCGAGCTGGCAGACAACCACCCCTCCATCAGACTCTTCTACGTAGCAAAGCTGGGATGAGGCCCTCCCATTGCATGGTGGGAAAAGCAGTCCCCAGCTCTGCCGACCCTCCAGTCAGTCCGTCAGCCAGTCTTCTCAGCACGTCCTATGAAGCTGAGCGGATGAGATGCCAAACACTTGTCAGGAAGAGGAGGAAGAGGAGGAAGAGGAGGAAGAAAACAGGACAATATGTGTTGTCTTTGAAACGGAGAGGAGTTCTGATGCTGATGACGATGGTGAAGAGATAGATGGACAGGTCTTTGCTCAGGCACGGCTCGGTTTCTGACGGGTCTCCCAGTGCGCCCTGGGAAGTGCGGTCCTCAGCTCTCCAGGCTCATGAAGGCCACCACCTGCTCCAGCTTGAAGGAAAGTCTCTGTTTCCTGGCGGCGTCGTCCTGCTCCAGCGCACACACAATCTGACAGAGAGAGACACACACAGCCAGTCCACGTGTTACTGTCAGCCCCACACACAGCCAGTCCACGTGTTACTGTCAGCCCCAGACACAGCCAGTCCACGTGTTACTATCAGCCCCACACACAGCCAGTTCACGTGTTACTGTCAGCCCCACACACAGCCAGTCCACGTGTTACTGTCAGCCCCACACACAGCCAGTCCACGTGTTACTGTCAGCCCCACACACAGCCAGTCCACGTGTTACTGTCAGCCCCACACACAGCCAGTCCACGTGTTACTGTCAGCCCCACACACAGCCAGTCCACGTGTTACTGTCAGCCCCACACACAGCCAGTCCACGTGTTACTGTCAGCCCCACACACAGCCAGTCCACGTGTTACTGTCAGCCCCACACACAGCCAGTCCACGTGTTACTGTCAGCCCCACACACAGCCAGTCCACGTGTTACTGTCAGCCCCACACACAGCCAGTCCACGTGTTACTGTCAGCCCCACACACAGCCAGTTCACGTGTTACTGTCAGCCCCACACACAGCCAGTCCAAGTGTTACTGTCAGCCCCACACACAGCCAGTCCACGTGTTACTGTCAGCCCCACACACAGCCAGTCCACGTGTTACTGCCAGCTGACAATGGCAGAGTAATGGCACATACAAGAAATGTTGCTTCTGTATGACAGTGTTTCTCCAACCTTTCCTCTGGGACCCATTGACGTCTCACAATTTAGTTGAAGACCTGAACTACCACATCTTATTTTTTTTGGTATTTGAAAAAAAATTAAAAAAATTAAACTAGGCATTATTCCACAAGAGAATGGCTTGATGATCTAAGTTGAGAAGTGTGTTATCTCTGTAGTAGAACAAAGACATGGTTGGGAGTCCTCCAGGAGAGGTTGAAGTGCTGATATACTCCGTCTGGGTTGTAAATGTATTTTATATGCATCTTCCAGATCGGCTGAACCTACAAGTCATCTACATTTCTACTTCAAACCCACCTGTGTAAGACTGGCTGTCCTAAATGGAACACTGCTACCTGTCTTGAATAAAGTGTGATTTTTGTCCACGGTGTGTTGCCGTACCTCCTCTGTGTATTTGCCCACGTAGGAGTAGATCTCACTGAGGGAGCTCATGCTGTTGAACTCGTTAATGTGCATCCGGGACTGCTCTGCCAGGTACGCATTCATGTCCTGGTCACTGATGGCCGGCATCTTACTGATGTCTGAGTAGTACCTGTGGAGATAACACACACAGCAGACTGTATTAGTGAACTGTGTAATCACTACATTTACATACATACACCCCAAAATGCTTTATTCTTGGATTTAAATGTCACTGTGGTGTTTCAGGGTTGTTTCAAGACTGAGGGATGTTTTAGCCTTTAGAATCTTGTATTGAACCTTTATTTAACCAGACAAGTCAGTTAAGAATAAATTCTTATTTCCAAAGACGGCCTACCCCGGCCAAACCCTAACGGCACTGGGCCAATGTGACTCCCGATCGCGGCCGGTTGTGATACAGCCTGGAATTGAACCAGGGTCTGTAGTGACACCCCTAGCACTGAAAGGAAGTGCCTTAGACCGCTGCGCCATTCGGGAGCCTAGAATAGGAATCATGCACTGTTAGAGACAGTGGTCTCGCCTCCAATCACTTTTCACAGCCTGAGCAGCCCTGACTATCAATAGACATTTACATGTTCTAATTTAGCAGACGCTCTTATCCAAAGCAATTAGGGTTAAGTGCCTTGCTCAAGGGTACATCGATATATTTTGCACATTGTTGGCTAAGGGTTTCAAACCTTTTGGTTCTTGGCCCAATGCTCTTAACCCTTAGGCTACCTGCCGCCCTCGTACAAATGGCCTAAATGGAGCTGCAAAGGCACTTAGCAGTGTATGTGAAACCCCCCCCTCTCTCTCACACAGACTGTGTCTCCAGGAAGCTCTCAGCTGCGTCAGGGTAAAGAGGGCTGGAGAAGGAGAAGTAATCAGCCAGTGTCAACAGCAGCTGAGGCCCTCTGTCAACTCTTTCATTAAAGATTGTCATTACCTGTTTAATTCCGGCACCACAACTGCTCCTGGACACCACACATTTAGCCTGATAAGTGTGTGGTGTAGTGTGGTATGTGGTGTGTGGTGTAGTGGTGTGGTGTGGTATGTGGTGAGTGGTGTGGTATGTGGTGTGTGTGTGCTGTGTGTATGGAGAAAGGAAACCGAGGCTATTAAGCTAACAGAGCAGGTTACGCGGCAGGTGGACATTGCAGGTTACTTATTGTAAGGAAGGTCACAGGAAGATCACACTCACTCACACACACCTCGGCCACCTGTGCAGGCCAGGAGGGCAATTGGAGAAAGTGAGTCGTGGGGTTTGAGAGGATAAAGGAAATTGAAGGGATTTCTGTCTCCAGGTTAAACAGCAGGTCCACCTGACATCTCTGGTTCTAGGTGACGACGTGGGGCCCAATTCCAAATCGTCTCCTTTCTTAGACACTTGATCTAAACATACTGAAAATCACACCTAGAGCAGGGGTCAGCAGCCCACGGGCCAAAACCGGCCTACAAGGGATTTTTATGCCGGCCCGCAAGAGATATTCATTTTGGAATTCAGCAACAACAAAAAAATATTGTATTCCTGCGAATCCTGTGAATAAAACAATATACATATGTGATCATGTCTCAATTTAACCAAGGCATGAAATTATTGTTATTTTACAATATATATATATTTTTGGCTTAGTTGTAGTCAATTTGCAGTGTAGAAATTATTATAATTATGTTCCGGTCACCCCACCATCCGCTCCGACAAAAATGGTTCTGCAACTGAATCTAGTTGCCTACCCCTTGGCCACAGGGTCGACTTGGAATTGAACATTTGTTATTTGTTATCAGGCTAGGAGAATTGGGTCCTGCCATGCTTGATGTTGACATCCAATGAATGGTAGAATCAGGATGGTAACAAGTGTACCTTTGTTTTTTTGCAGACAGATGCAAAATCCAGTTAACAGCCTCCTTCTGTTCAGAGGTCTATCAAGACCCCCCCCCAGAGAGCTGTGAATGTAAGTATGCAATTTCCCCTGATACGTGTGTTAATGTCAGTGGTTTTCACTTTGATTTCCCATTGTAATCTTCTATCCGAGCGGAGGATCAAATGAACTGCATATATGACAGGTCTGATGAACTTGTCAGGGTCTGGGGCCAATTAAATCCCACCTCAAATACCGCTCCAACTGAATGGAATGAATAATACCAGTCTGTGTGTGGTTGGAGGCTCTGGGGGAACATGCATGTCCAACCCTTGCAAACCACTCCAACCATCAAATTGTGCCAATGCCACATAAATCAACAAGACCCCAACACAACTTAAATCCTGTAAGATGTCAGCTTTCAGAAAAGTGCTGAGTTAGTAAGATACAGTTGTAGGAACTCATGCACCGAGACCCACAGGATTTCTTCCTTGTGTTAAATCATATCAGATTGCTTTTCTGTGGATGTCATACAGTAATAACATGTTAAGGTAGAGTCTTCCCAGAGGGGCACAGCTCCACTACAAGACCAGAGGCAAACTGCCCAATCCCCAAACGTACCATAACCAAGCTATAGGCTTCCATTATGGTGCTCCTACCCCTCTCCCAGGTACGGCTATACAATAACCGCTAACCTCCACAGCGCTTATGAAGATGTAGAACGGAGGAGAAATCACAGGAAGACATGTATTTGTGCCTGAGTATTCCTCTCACTCCGCCTTCTTTTTTAGTTAAACTCTGCAGTCTGTCTCTTTGAAGTGTTTTTCACAGTGTGACTGAAGTGTCTGTCGGGCTGGATTGGAAGCAGAGTTGAAGACCTGTGGATGTGTGTGTTACAGATTGTATATGTGTGTGTGTGTGTGTGTGGGGGGGGGGGGGGGGGGGTTGAAGACCTGTGGATGTGTGTTACAGATTGTGTGTGTGTGTGTGGGGGGGGTGGGGGGGGGGGGGGGGGGGGGGGGGGTTGAAGACCTGTGGATGTGTGTCTGACAGAGTAGGGGGGGGAGTTGAAGATGGGGAAGGAAGAGAGAGAGTGGGAAGAAAGAGTGAAGCGATAGTGGGGAGAGAGGGGGAAGGGAGTGGGGAGGGAGTGGAGAGAGAGGGAGAGGGGAGTTGGGAGAGAGGAGGAAAGGAGCGTGGGGAGAGAGGGGGAAGGGAGTGGGGAGGGAGGGGAGAGAGAGGGAGTGTGGGGAGAGATGAGAGAGAAGGAAGAGAGAGAGAAGGAAGGAGGAGAGGAAGGAGGAGAGAAGGAAGAAAGTGTGGGAAGAGACTTGAGCTTGTCTGAGGTGTTGGACTCGATGACAGTCGCTATCCATTATAGAGCTGTGATTGGTTGGCCAAAATTCATGGACAGGGCTTAGGGAAGGGTCAATTGTATATAGATGGGCAAATTAAATCGTGTGATTATGCTGATGGTCTCAATGCACATCACAACCTTCAGGTAGGCTTTGCCAATCAACATGACTGTGAGATCTAATTTGCCTATCCTGATTGTGAGATGTAAGCACTGCAGGGTTTATACACACTATTTTGAGATTTAATTTGTTAATTAAGATTGATGCCAATGACGTGGAGGGACTAATCATACTACAATTACACTAAATTAGATCTCACAAAATATGGATTGATCAACTAAACCTCACCTATAGAAACATTACATCTCAGAATCATGTGGATGCTAATTGGATTTTCTGCAAAGACTCCTGACCTTAGACATGAATACTTCCTTCAGACTTTTATGCTTCAGAAATAAACGCCAACTGGTCCACAGGTAATAGGACCGTCACATAGCTTCAGTGTGGACAGGAAGTCTCTGATTAAAATCTTATCACTCTCCCGATCTCCCACGGCTGTCGAACCCCGTCAGCATCTCCCGCTCCTAATGCCACATGACACGTCAACAGTTTACTCACTAGCTGCAGGTCAGACTCAGCCTGTGAAACGGGTCCTTATCAGTAATCACCTCACGCGCCCCAGTCGCAAGCAAAGAGCAGGGAACGCTAACAGGAACGCTAACAGGAACGCTAACAGGAACGCTAACAGGAACGTTAACAGGAACGCTAACAGGAACGCTAACAGGAACGCTAACAGGAACGCTAACAGGAACGTTAACAGGAACGCTAACAGGAACGCTAACAGGAATGCTAACAGGAACGCTAACAGGAACGCTAACAGGAACGCTAACAGGAACGCTAACAGGAACGCTAACAGGAACGCTAACAGGAACGCTAACAGGAACACATTGATATGAAGCTTAACAACCTCTAGATTGGCACTGCTGCTTTTAGTTAAATAGTAGTGATTCATCTGTACAGAGAACTACACTACCCATGATTCCGCTGTCTTTAGATTTGCTGTTTGGTTCTGAGAAAGTCAACATGTAGAACACAGGAGGTTGGTGGCACCTTAATATGGGAGAACGGGCTCGTGGTAATGACTGGAGCGGTATCAAAGGAATGGTATCAAATACATCAATCAAATGGTTTCCATGGTTTCCAGGTGTTTGATGACATTCCATTTGCTCTGTTCTGGACATTATTATCAGCCGTCCTCCCCTCATCAGCCTCCTGTGATGTAGAATCTCTGTCTGTATACCCTGTGTGTTTTAATCCTCCCCTCATCAGCCTCCTGTGATGTAGAATCTCTGTCTGTATACCCTGTGTGTTTAATCCTCCCCTCATCAGCCTCCTGTGATGTAGAATCTCTGTCTGTATACCCTGTGTGTTTTAATCCTCCCCTCATCAGCCTCCTGTGATGTAGAATCTCTGTCTGTATACCCTGTGTTTTATCCTCCCCTCATCAGCCTCCTGTGATGTAGAATCTCTGTCTGTATACCCTGTGTGTTTTATCCTCCCCTCATCAGCCTCCTGTGATGTAGAATCTCTGTCTGTATACCCTGTGTGTTTTATCCTCCCCTCATCAGCCTCCTGTGATGTAGAATCTCTGTCTGTATACCCTGTGTGTTTTAATCCTCCCCTCATCAGCCTCCTGTGATGTAGAATCTCTGTCTGTATACCCTGTGTGTTTTTATCCTCCCCTCATCAGCCTCCTGTGATGTAGAATCTCTGTCTGTATACCCTGTGTGTTTTAATCCTCCCCTCATCAGCCTCCTGTGATGTAGAATCTCTGTCTGTATACCCTGTGTGTTTTATCCTCCCCTCATCAGCCTCCTGTGATGTAGAATCTCTGTCTGTATACCCTGTGTGTTTTATCCTCCCCTCATCAGCCTCCTGTGATGTAGAATCTCTGTCTGTATACCCTGTGTGTTTTAATCCTCCCCTCATCAGCCTCCTGTGATATAGAATCTATGTCTGTATACCCTGTGTGTTTTATCCTCCCCTCATCAGCCTCCTGTGATGTAGAATCTCTGTCTGTATACCCTGTGTGTTTTAATCCTCCCCTCATCAGCCTCCTGTGATGTAGAATCGCTGTCTGTATACCCTGTGTGTTTTAATCCTCCCCTCATCAGCCTCCTGTGATGTAGAATCTCTGTCTGTATACCCTGTGTGTTTTATCCTCCCCTCATCAGCCTCCTGTGATGTAGAATCTCTGTCTGTATACCCTGTGTGTTTTATCCTCCCCTCATCAGCCTCCTGTGATGTAGAATCTCTGTCTGTATACCCTGTGTGTTTTATCCTCCCCTCATCAGCCTCCTGTGATGTAGAATCTCTGTCTGTATACCCTGTGTGTTTAATCCTCCCTCATCAGCCTCCTGTGATGTAGAATCTCTGTCTGTATACCCTGTGTGTTTTATCCTCCCCTCATCAGCCTCCTGTGATGTAGAATCTCTGTCTGTATACCCTGTGTGTTTTATCCTCCCCTCATCAGCCTCCTGTGATGTAGAATCGCTGTCTGTATACCCTGTGTGTTTTTAATCTGGGGTTGATTGAGTATTTCAGCTATTTGAATTGAACATTTCCTGTCCAAATAATGAATAGCACCTGGGTCAACTGAGATAATGACACAGATAGTCTGATACTACTGTACGTACAGTAGGCCCATGGCACCTTTGTATTGCAACACATCACAACCAAGCATCCTAACCTGAGCCCTACTCAAATCCACACAATCACACTCCACACACCTCTGTCCCGTCGACTGCCAAGCCTCATGAAGACTAAGGGCTCCATTCAATCTGATTCGCTGAAGTTCAGTGCTATAGCGTGATTGAAACTGAAAGGTAATTTCCTATTGAGCCCACATATGCAGGGTTTACTGTGAATGCATCCTCTGAAAGGGAGTAACTATAAGATAACCCATCTATATAACACTGGGACTAACTATAAGATAACCCATCTATATATCACTGGGACTAACTATAAGATAACCCATCTATATAACACTGGGACTAACTATAAGATAACCCATCTATATATCACTGGGACTAACTATAAGATAACCCATCTATATAACACTGGGACTAACTATAAGATAACCCATCTATATATCACTGGGAGTAACTATAAGATAACCCATCTATATATCACTGGAAGTAACTATAAGATAACCAATCTATATATCACTAGGAGTAACTATAAGATAACCCATCTATATATCACTGGGAGTAACTATAAGAGCAAATCAAATTGTATTCATTACATAAACAAGCGAGACTATATACAAGGGGTACCGGTACAGAGTCAATGTGCTGGGGCACCCGTTAGTCAAGGTAATATATACATGTAGGTAGAGTTAAAGTGACTATGCATAGATGATAAACAGAGTAGCAGCAGCGTAAAAGAGGGGTCTGGGTAGCCCTTTGATTAGCTGTTTAGGAATCTTATGGCTTGGGTGTAGAAGCTGTTAAGAAGCCTTTTGGACCTCGACTTGGCGCTCTGGTACCACTTGCCGTGCGGTAGCAGAGACAACAGTCTATGACTCGGGTGGCTGGAGCCTTGATCATATAGATCATGCACTGTTAATATAAAACACACACGCACATGCTTACACACACATGCATGCACACAGTGTCACACAGTGTCACACAGTGTCCCACGCACACACACACTGTACATCTCAGCCTGATGAATACGGTCCGAGACAAAACTCCTCGTTGGGTTCCAGTCATTTAAAGCACCACATACAGTATATCCCTGTCCTGCGGCTAGCGCTGAGCACTAACACAGAAATACTTTGGAACCGCTTCACAAGCCCCATCTTTTATTCAGCACTCTACCACTGACCAAATAAATGTAATAAAACTCTCATTTGGACAAATGACCACCACTACTGCTGTGCAGCGGTAATCTCCTAACTGCACACACACATGGTTGTACCTGGGCAGGACAGAGAACACACTGTGGCTGTGCCTGCCTCCCCTCTACCTCTCCAGCATTAGGAGGCACTGCCATCCATTCCCAGTGGGTTTTCATTTGGAGTGTCCTCCATGGCCCAGGGATCACAACACGACAGCCCTACTGTGTGTACTTATGAGACAAGGGGCAGACTACAGTCTATCAGGGATGTTTATGGACAAAATGGCTGGCACACATCCATAGGACGACAGAACCACATGTTGAACTGTCCGCTCATGTTACACTCACATGTAGCTCTATATAGAAACTGGCAAAGAGAGAGAGACATGCTGTAGTTACACACACACACACCCCAAACCAGCCCCCCCAACTCACTCACACTCACACACACCCCAAACCAACCCCCCAACTCACTCACACACCCCAAACCAGACCCCCCCCAACTCACTCACACACACCCCAAACCAGCCCCCCCAACTCACTCACACACACCCCAAACCAGCCCCCCCAACTCACTCACACACACCCCAAACCAGCCCCCCCAACTCACTCACACACACCCCAAACCAGCCCCCCCAACTCACTCACACACCCCCCAAACCAGCCCCCCCAACTCACTCACACACACCCCAAACCAGCCCCCCCAACTCACTCACACACACCCCAAACCAGCCCCCCCAACTCACTCACACACACCCCAAACCAGCCCCCCCAACTCACTCACACACACCCCAAACCAGCCCCCCCAACTCACTCACACACCCCCCAAACCAGCCCCCCCAACTCACTCACACACCCCCCAAACTAGCCCCCCCAACTCACTCACACACACCCCAAACCAGCCCCCCCCAACTCACTCACACACACCCCAAACCAGCCCCCCCAATTCACTCACACACACCCCAAACCAGCCCCCCCAACTCACTCACACACCCCCCAAACCAGCCCCCCCAATTCACTCACTCACTCACACACACACACACCAAACCAGCCCCCCCACACACACACACAGTGCACAAACTCTCCAAACCACCCCCCCACCTCACAAACACACACCCATCCCATCATCCTCTCACCTCTCCACCCAGCTCTTGTAACTGGGGATGTCCTTGGCGTAGAGCAGCTTGTTGGAGGGGGAGTCCTTGCCCAGGCGGTGTTCTGAGGTAGAGCAGGAGTCCATGAAGGTCTGGGCCACCACAGACAGACAGGCGTCCGTGATGCTGCTCTTGTGGATGTCGAACACAAACTGGGGGTTCTTGATCACATTCACCCAGAACCTCAGAGGTAGGCTATAGGGGAGGGACAGAGAGAGTTAGGGAATATCATGTCATGGTGGAACGTCAGAACCTTAGAGGTGGGCTATAGAGGAGACATCATGTAAACACAACACTCTGGCCTTACAGGGGACAGAGAACAGTCTATTACCACAAGATACACCAGGTACATTTCTAGGAATGCTTCTCTGTGATAGAACACAACAAATGAAACAGAAGACATCGAGGTGATTTTCTACATTTAGACTTTAATAACAATCCTTGTTCAAATCCAAATCCAAGCAGATTACATCCCTGAACATACAACAACTCACATTGGTTAAAGCCAGCCGGTGGATGTGGTCGGTCTGAGCTAACACATTCAGTGGCAGAAGGGAATGAGGACCCATTCACTTTGCAATCTAGTACACGGCTTGTTGCTGATGCCTTCTATTTGATGTGTGCGTGATTTAATAAAGCCCTAATCTTAAAAGCAGGCAACGCCAGGGCTTCATGGTTTCCAGCTGTGTCTGGGGGCTTCACACCAACACTGTTCATATTGCCTTGTATAGACATGCGGCCCATTCCATGCCTGTCTAGAATAATCAAAACACAAGTCTGTTTATTTGTTGGCCTTGGAACGAATGGAGAGAGGTAGCACAGGTGCTAGTGTGTGTTACAGATCAGGTGGTATAAAGGCAGGACTGAGAATTGCTTGGATTTCCTTCTCTCTCTCTCTCTCTCTCATTAACTGGGCAGCATGGTTTTGGATGACGTGGCAAAAGCCAAACCGGCAAGACACTGCAGTCTAGAGGATGGACCGACTGTGTGTGCAACATCAGGGAGGAGGGAGAAAATAACACGGAATCATTTGAATAACCCCTCTCCCGACATGTCCTCCCCCCCAACCTGCTGTACAATCATTCAGTTGTACGACCTAACAAAAGAGGATTTGGCGAGGGAAACCTTGGCATTATGACTGAATTAATCTGGACGAATCTTCTGGGATTAGCGGACGGATGAAAGGATATTAACACCGCCGTGATGCAAGTCTTGATTGTCGTCAATCTGGCGCAGCTGGCCAATACTAGGTTAAGGTCTAGATGGTTTCCGAGGGGAAAGGTCAGATTTAAAGAGTCTCTTCACACGTTCCATCTCTGGGCCAGGTCCATAATGATATTTAGATTTCAGTGAATGTGACACAATACAGGTTTATCTGACAAACTATCGCTAGGAGACGATAGAGAGCTGTGTTTGCATTGTGGCAATTGTTCTGCCAATACCTCCGTACAACCTAACTTTTCCCCAAACTGTAAAGTATGTTATTCACACTGTGGTGTCCAGGATCCCAGGCTAGACTGGCATGGGTATGAATGAAGATCTGAGTTCTGCCCAAGTGGTATTTGGTTATTGATCATTGTGCAGCTTTACATTGATTGTTGTCTGTGGGGGACGTTTCATTGTTTTGGATGTTTGATCTGATATAACATATCCAATGAGTCCAAACACATTGGGGTATGTGGAGAGCAGCTGTCCCCTTGGAATTGACATCTTCTGACATATTTTACAGATGTTTGAACGCAGTTATGACACTGCTTTTGTCTTTACAGAGATGAAGTCTTCAATCAGATAGTGAATGTGTCTCTGAACTGTCAACGGTCAGTCAGACAGGAACAACCCTTTTACTCAGGGAAGGTGAGAGTGCACAGCACTGAGGCACTACACTACATAGTATTGTCCAGGCCCAGTGAGTGTTTAGCCAGGTCCCAGATCTGTTTGTGCGGTCTTGCCAACTCCGTTGGTTTTCCCAGTAAATGTTATTATCCATTTTTGTTGGGCAGTTCGGAGTTGTCATTGTGCATGGAGTTGTCATAGTGCATGGAGTTGTCATAGTGCATGGAGTTG